>NC_056725.1:126093671-126138671 GCF_019279795.1 Protopterus annectens | reverse complement strand
CTCTTTCATGCCCAGGAAAATGCAGTTGCAATACGACTATGCTAGTATATGTGGCAACATGTGTTAGCTGTCAAGCTTTCTACGTGGGCAAAACCACGCATAGACTCTAAGACAGAATAGGAGAACATCTAAGGGCTATCAAAACAGGAAACACGCATAATGCACTTTTTGGACATACCAAAGTTTGCCCCAATTTTAAGAAATTTATTTTCTTTATCGTCGACCGAGTTTTAACTGGTGATAGAGGAGGGGATGACAAATTATTGGTTGAAACTAAAGAGTTGAAATGGCAATTGAGGCTCAATGCCACGCAACCACCAGGTCTAAATGAGGGAGTATTGTTTAGTTCGATACTTAAGAATGGAGCTAATATTGTTCCTTGAATTTTTTGTTTTGTTTTAGTTTTCATTTTTATTTATTTTTCTCTTTCTCTTTGAATTGAGGTGATAACATACAACACATAATAAATCTGTTTAATATGAAGGGATACCATATTGATAGTTAAACACATATTTATTTATGATAAATCTGTTCTTTTAAGGTCAATGTTCTGACAAAAATACGATTGTTTAACAATTGGTTTGGTGAATTCCAACCATAGCTTTGTATGTTTTAAGATTTTTAAAATATATATGTTTTATATATTGAATTTTTAAACAGCATATAATTGTGTGTTAAAAGTTGTGTATTTTGCTGTTGATCACAATGTTTTAGGCAACACTTAGAATTGTGGGTATGGGATTTTTAGTTGAAGTTTTGTGATTGGTCTAGCATTAATTGGAGGGATTATTTAAATTGTCAGATTTCATGGCCCAATGACTCTGAAGAAGCCAAATTGTTGGCGAAAGCGCTAAGTTGTTGGTTGTTTTATGTATCTGGAAGAATAAAAGTCGGACTGTGATTCTTACTGGTTGTTGGGACTTCACTACTTTGTGTTCCTAGTGTGACCCTTGTTGGGTTGTTTATGTTGTGTAATTATTGTGATCATGGCTGCTTAAACTGCAGTCAGTATTATGTTGGTATAATGGTGTGTGATTGGCAGCGCGTAATAGTAGCCAATCTGTCCTTCACTTCCAAGTATGCAAGCAATGTGAGCTCATTTACCGCTTGAAGACTCACAAGTTAAGCGACGGTCAACAACCTTAACACAACGCAGTGTGTGTGTGTGTGTGTGTGTGTGTGTGTGTGTGTGTGTGTGTGTGTGTGTGTGTGTGTGTGTGTGTTTGTGTGTGTGTGTGTGTTTGTGTGTGTGTGTTAGATATTGCAAAGAGCTATTTTGCAGATAAATAATTATTTTTTGTGTAGCAAAAAGTGAAAGAACTCAGAGGACAATTCTTTTTTCTTTTATTTGAATGTGAGGAGTATAGATGGTTTCTTTATTTGGGGGGCTAAATGAGCTATCTAGAACTGGGGCAAGTTGCTGTAACAGATAACTGAGGTTAGGCAGTAATCCTAAAGCAATGACTTTTGGGTTATAAAACAAAGATAGTGACAAAGTTTGTTTTTATAAAGGGATGACACAGAAGGTGATGTCCTTCCAAGATCAATGTTGTTATAATACTAATAGATGGGATATCTGCCAATGATAGCCATACATTCAGTTAGCATACCGATATGTCCAATGTATGACCTAAACCCAAAGAAGATAGGTATATTAAGGATGTACAAGTACAAATTACCTTAAAACTTCTTTGACACCAGACCTAAAGCAGAACTTATCTTCTTTGGACTGTGAGACATATGACTAGTACAGCTATCTAGCTATCGGGCAAATACACACCCCACAGAGGACCATTCCTTTTCTTAATGCTTCTCTTACTTTTGTACATGTCATCCAAGAAAGGAAAATGTGAAAGTGGGAGGCAGATTCCCCACAAAGATCATCATGAAAAGTGTTTGTTTTGGCTTGGCGCTGAACATTGCTATAAAGCGTGTGTATACATTTTTTCAAGTTCTTTGTCCCATTGACCGTCCACAGCTGTCTCTCTTCCTTAAAATTTTACTTAGAAAAACAAAGGCTCAAAGAGCTTGCATTTGGCATGACCTTCCTGCCCTGTTGTTCAGCCTTTCCCAAAGAAGAAGCTAAGAAGTCTAAACTCAGAGCTTCAGCAGTCTAGCCCAACACAGACTTCTCCACTGCGTCTTTTGAAAAGTCCTCAGTCCATTTGGTGTCTACAGCTACCCCTGTTGTCACAGGCATCTCAGAGGCTGATATGGTACCAGCTCATTCACACATCCACTGTTGATGATCTGTCATCTCCTATAGATGGGAAGAGGGAACCCCGTCTGGTTATCACCAGGGGACTGGGAGTTATTTCTCAAACTTTAGTTAAATAGGCAGTTTCTGGCTCTTTGATAGAAGCCTTTCAGTGCTCTAATTATCTATGTTATATTCACACAAACATCCCAAAAAAGAAAAAAGAAATAACTAAGCATATTCCCCACCCCTCAAGTGGTGCGAGATCCAGAAGGAATGGCCAGACTTTACTCAAGAGTTGCTTAAAACTCAAAACTCGAGATCTTAGTTAGCACTTACTGCCCATATCTAGGAGGGTTATAAGTGAAAACCCCCAGTAGGAATTTACGGTTTCCCATCCAGTTATCCAGGCTATCCTTAAACAGGATCATAGAGGGGCTCTATTGGATGTGAATTGGTAGCCTATTCCAGAGGAGTGGCATCCTCTGAGAGACATATCTGTCTCTCCAGCAGGTCCTATTTATGTTGCAGGCCAAGTTAAGGTCCCTGGATTGGGTGACCCTTGCCCCATTTGACTTGGAATGCGCAGCATTTCCATTAGGTTTGGATTTGAGATTGCTATATAGGCCAGGCACAAGTCTCCTCTGTATGCCACTGGGCACAGTGACAATGACTTCAGTCTGTCAATGTATGACATGTGCCAGAGACCCTGAATTTTCTTGGTTAGAAATCTCTGAGGTCTCTCAAGTTGCTGCAGGTTTCTGGTAAGGTACATACCAAAGGGAGCATTGTACTCAATTATAGTCCTGATGAGGGACAAATACAGGAGAGTTATGACCTCTTTAACTCCTGAGACAATGCCTTTGCTAATGAGGTGTGTGACGTAGAATGCTTTCCTTACCAAAGTAGACACATGGTGGTCAAAGTTTAGGCTACACTCAACTTGCTTTCCCAAGTCTCTCACTACTGAGTTGTTACTTAGGGTATTATTATTTATATGATACTGTACAGGGATATTGTTTTTACTAAAAGGGATGATTATGCATTTTTAGCACTGAGTTTGCATCCATGGCTTTGGCAGCAGTCATTGGTTTGTGTAAGTCCCTCTTGAAGTATATTGACATTGTTTTGGGATTCAGTGATTGCACCTAATTTGCAGTCATCAGCAAACTTAGTTAGCCACAGCCCCTCTGTTTTGGTCTGAACTTCTGAGAAGTATATTCCAAACAGTAGGGGGGCCAGCACTGACCCTTGTGGAACTCCACTGGTTACAGGACTGCTGGTTGAGGTAAAGTCCCCAACTATAACTGAGTGTGATCTGTTGGTCAGCCAGTTAGCAACCTACCTGATGTCATAAGGGTTGGTATTCAACTAGGAGAGTGTATCAATGATGTCCGAATGTGGGATTGTGTAGAAGGCCTTGACTAAGTCAAGGTAGGCTGTATGCACAGATTTGCCTTTGTCTGTGGCTCTGATGTTGTTTTCAAAGAAGTCCACCAGGTTTAACAGGCATAACCTGCCTTTGACAAAACTAAACTGTGTCGGATCAAGGGTTTGGAGATCACCTATATCCTTATTTATAAGTTCTATGATGATTCATTCCCTGACCTTACAGATAAGGCTGGTTAAGCTTATGGGTCTGTAGTTTCCAAGGTATGTTGCTGTATCCCCTTTATAAAAAGGGGGATGACGGATGCTGTTTTCCTTTCAGCAGGGACAAATCCAGTACTCAGGCTGTGGTTTAAGGGAGTACCTATAGGAGTTGCTAACTCATGTTTTAGACCATTTAAAATGCAACCTGGGATGCCATCTGGTCCCATACAGGCTGTGTTTTTGGCCTTGGTGAGATCATTAATGACTTGCTTTTTGGAGATGTAAGGTGGAGGAGATGTAGAGGGAATGCTTTGTGGAATGTTTGGAGGGGACAGGGGGGTGAGATTTTTTTCCAAACCTGTCAGCTAATAGGTTAGCTATTTTCATATGATCAGTGTGTGTGTGATGCCATCCACAGCTAGTTCAGCACATGCCTGGGTCCTACCTTTTAGATTACGGATATAGCTGAAGAAAGCCTTATGGTTATCCTTAACTATGGTTGCTATTTTTTTTTTAAAGTTGCACTTAGAAGGTTTTACAAATTGTCTTATTTGTGTATTCAAGAAGAGGAGGGTGTTCTTCCAGTGCTGGGACCTCTCTTTTTTATTCTTAGACAGCAACTACTTCCTCTTGTTTTATAACTTATTAATGCTGTATGTCCACCAGGGAGGCTTATTTTTTTTCTTGTTGATCTTGTTTTGATCCAATCAGGTACAACAGTGTCAATACATTTGTATAAGTGATTGTACAGGGCATTTGAGCATACCTTAGTATAGTTGTCAATGCCATCTGTAGAAACAGGAGCTTGGAAATTATTTATACCATCCCTTAGGAAGATATAATTAGCTTTGGTGAAATTTTTTTGCCTGATTTAACCTAAGAGAGGTTCAGGTGTTATAGTGTCTTCAAATGTGACTGATTTGTGATCAGATTTAACCAGTGAGGGTGCTATACCTGTGGTGATGCAACAATCACCCATGTTGGTGAGGACCAGGTTGAGAATATTTGAGCCCCTTGTGGGATTGCATACTATTTGCTCTAGGGCATTAGTGTTAACAAAGTCCAAGAAACATTGTATGAGCATGTTGGTATTTGTATAAATTTCTCAGTCAATGGAGGTTATTTTTATTACCCGTACTTCTCAGAAAGCTTAAAAAGTAGACTAGCTACTTATTTCACTGTATTTCTGCCTGTAAGTCGTTTTCCAGTTGGGCACTTGCCTTGCTTTATTTAAAAAGTTTAAATTTTCAAATTTCTAATTTTGCTAAGTTTTAATTGAGTTTACTGTTCTGGACTATACATTCAAGTGCATTAGCCTTTTTGTGCTTATTTACTGTAGAACTGCATTGTTTATACTGATTTAACAAAAAGAAAATTCTATCTTGTTTGCTAATTTCCTGCCTTTTCTAACTAGAATAGTCCAGTTTCCAGGTTTTGCTGGTTTCAGGACTTTAGTTTCAGTGTTCAGAGCTATCCAAACCTTGCTGTGGTAGAGAGAGGTCCTACTGCTTACCAGTGAGAGTGGGAGCATTGTAGTGCCTATCTAACACTAGAAGAGTGGTTTCCAGCTCTGAAATTGCAATTTTATTGGCCATTTTGGGCTGATTTGTATCCCTTTCAACTTTCTGGCATAAATACACGCGTTTGCACATGTTTGAGCTTGTTTTAGATCAGCAGATCCTGTTTGGGCATCCTGCAGACTACTACAGCACCAGAAATGAGAAAGAGAGACTTTTTGTGCTAACTGCAAGTACTTTTATCTGAATTTTCTAAATTTTGCTGATTTTGGTCATTTTTATTACCTGCACTTCTCAGAAAGCTTAAAAAGTAGACTAGCTACTTATTTCACTGTATTTCTGCTTGTACATTGTTTTCCAGTTGTGCACTTGCTTTGCTTTATTTAGAAAGCTTTAAATTTTTAAATTTCTAATTTTGCTAGGTTTTAATTGAGTTTACTGTTCTGGGCTATACACTCAAGTGCATTAGCCTTTCTGTGCTTATTTACTGTATAACTGCATTGTTTAGCATGATTTAACCAAAAAAAATTATATCTTGTTTGCTAATTTCCTGCCTTTTCTAACTAGAATAGTCCAATTTCCTGGCTTTGCTGGTTTCAGGACTTTAGTTTCAGTGTTCAGAGCTAGCCAAACCTTGCTGTGGTAGAGAGAGGTCCTACTGCTTACCAATGAGAGTGGGAGCATTGTACTGCCTATCTAACACTAGATCTCTGAAATTGCAATTTTATTGGCCATTTTGGGCTGATTTCTGTCCCTTTCAACTTTCTGGCATAAATACGTGCATTTGCATGCATTTACACACCGCTCAGCACTGTGGGGCTAAGGTTCCCTGTGCCAGAAAGTCTGCTCTTCGAATTTTCCCTTAGATTTAGCTAGTTTATCAGCAATAGCACTAAAATCTGTATACCTGTAACTAGCACTTGCTCTAAAACTCGCTAAAAAGCACTAGGAAGCCTTAATTTGTTACAAGCACTTACCTCTCCTTGGTAATAAGGAGAAAATAGTTGTAGGCACTAGACAGCCTACAATTGCAAGTACCTTGCCAAAAAGTAAGGGAAACAACTCTTGTACTACACAAAGAAAGCACCTAGCCAGGCATGTCCAAGGGTCAGCTTTCAGTGATTTCTCCTGTCTACCTGGTGAATCTGAGCATATTGGGGCAATGCAACAATTGCCTCATGCACACAGACAACCCTCTTCTCCTACCACCAAACACTACAACCTGCGAGAGATGCACTTACTTACATAGCCAAACTGGAAGCAAAGCTCTCTCCAGCCAAAGATTGTGCTAGACAGTCAAGAGGAGAAGGTCAATACCCACACAACATATCAAACAACACATAGTCTTTCAAAACCCATACCACCAACACCCACACATAGCAACACAAAACCCGCACATGCGGAGGCTCTTAACATTAACTTGCCCAAGCAACAAGGACCTCTGAAGATGAAACACAAACAAACACCACCCCCAAACACAACCAAACCATCACATAGCTCACAACACCAGTGTGCCACCCAACAGCAGCCCCTAAGGCAAGACAATGTACCCAAAACTTTAGTCATAGGTGACTCTATAGTCAGGCACACTGATGTCCCACTCACCAGGCTGAACAAGGAGAAAATTAGTTAGTTGCCTGTTGGGTGCCAGGATCAGCCACATAACACATGCACTGAAGTCACTCCACAACAGGTACAAATATGACTCTGTCATTGTCCATGTTGGAGTAAATGACTTGAGATGTACTTCCCCTGTACTACATGAAAAGAGACATGGAAGTACTCTTGGATCATGTAGCCCAGGCAGGTATGACCCTAGCCCTGAGTAGCATCCTGTCACCACCCAGAAAGATACCACAGTATAAGGACAAAATGATTGACTTCAGTAATTGGCTAAGCTTCTGGTGTCACTCAAGGTTCAAAGGACAAAACTAGCACTGTAACAGGTACAAGCAAGCAAAATCTGAAGGTAATGCTACTCAATGCTAGAAGTCTAAACCTCAAGATGCACTCTCTCGAGGGTCTCCTAAAAATGGAGAACATTGATATCTGTGCAGTAACTGAGACCTGGTTCAAAGCACCAGAGAGCATCCCTGCAATACCAGGCTACATCTCATACCACACTTTTCGGCCACCAAACCAGGACCAAAACACTAAAGGTGAAGGAGTGTCCATATTCACCAAGGATATTCACACATCCAGGCTGGTTGTCCAACACAATGCATCTGAAATTCTCCAGTTGCAACTAACACTAGGCAAGACTGCAATACAAATTGTAGCTTGCTACAGATCCCCCACCATGCCCCAAGTTTCTCACTAAACCTTTCTAAACATACTGGAAAATATTAAGATACAACCAAACACCCTAATACTAGGTAATTTCAACTACCCAGCCATTAACTGGGAAAACTACTCCTGTATCAACACCTTTGCTTAACAGTTCTTGGAATTCATAAATTCTAACACCCTAGAGTAACTCATAGTCCCACCAGGGGTACCAATATTCTAGACCTGGTCATTACCAACATGGGAGATCGATGCTCCACACCAGTGGTCACCCCCTTGTTGGTCAGATCAGACCATAAGCTAATCACCCTTGACAGCCACATCCAGCCCTCATCCCCCTTTAAGGAAACCTCCACAAAAAACTTCTCCAAAGCCAACTTCATGCTTCTCAAGTCAGAAGTAACAAGCTTCATGACACCCATGCAGATGGGAACTGGAAGTTCAACTGCTGAATTCTACACTGAGGTGCTGTATGAGCACATTCACTCGTGCATGGACTGAGCGATCCCAAATAGAACCAAGATGCTGTCCTCTAAAAAAAGGAAGCCAATCTGGTAGTCCCCTGCCATAAACAAGCTGTACAACAGAAGGAAGAAATTGTTGCAGAAAAGAGGAAGAACCCAGGATTCAAAAAACTCCCTCACCAACCTCAGTAGAAAGCTGAGATCCCTCATAAAAATCTTCCAAAGCTAGTTACGAAAACAAAATTACCAAAGAGTCCAAAGACAACCACATGTGCATTCTATAGCTATGCCAAAAATCTAAATGGCAATACTCAGATCTGCTCTGAGCTACAGCAGAATGGCACTAGATATACTGATCCCAAGGATATTACCAATATCCTGGCAGATAGATTCAGTGACAACTTCACCCCCCTCTCACCCCCTAAAGGGCCCATCTAAATACCAAAAGAATGCCAAATTCCAGTAATCATGGCCACTCAGGTAAAAAACGCGGTCTCCAAAGCCAAGAATACAGCATCCATGGGATCAGACAACATCCTAGGCTGTGTACTGCATGAACCACAAAATGAACTGGCACCTCACCTATGTGTCATGTTTGATCATAGCCTCACCTCAGGCTTCATGCCTACAGAGTGTCACAGTCATCCCACTCCACAAGGGGGGATCCACTTTGGATCTCGGGAACTACCGTCCCATCAGTCTGACAAGCCATATCTGCAAGGCCATGGAACGTATTATCATGAAACTTATAAACAAAGACATTGGCAACCTTCAAACACTGGACCCCACCCAGATTGGGTTCGTGAAGGGCTGATCTTGCCTCCTGAACCTGATCGACTTCTTCAAATCAGTCTCCAGAGCTGTGGATGAGGGTAAGGTGGTTCACACAGCCTACTTGTACCTCGCCAAGGCATTCGACACTATCCCCCATTCTGGAATCATAGATAAACTTACTAAGCTGGGCATTAATCCCTGCATCACTTGATGGGTTGCAAACTGGCTTATATACAGAACACACACTGTAAAAGTAGCCGACTCCAAATCCAGCTCCAGACAAGTGACAAGTGGTGTACCGCAGGGTTCTGTCCTGTGACCATTCTTGTTTGGCATCTACTTTTCTGAAGTACAGGCCAAAACTAAGGGACTCTGGCTTACAAAGTTTGTAGATGACTGCAAGCTGGGAGCCATTATTGAATCCCCAAATTATGTGGATATACTACAAAAGGGCCTTACCGAAACAGATGCCTGGTGCCATAGCCATGGGCTCAATCTAAATACCAAAAAATGTATAGTTGTCCCCTTTGCGAAAAACCATGTACATGTGAACTATCACATAGGTAGCAGTACACTAAACACAGAAAGTGTGATGAGACCTAGGGACACAGTTGGATAGTAGTCTTACCTTTGATAACCACATAGCCACAACAGTTAGAAAATCCTTCTACATGGCACACTTCATCACTAAGGGCTTTTCATCCAGAAAAAGGGAGGTCATTGTCCCTTTGTACTCATTCCTCATTAGACCCATTATAGAATACAACGCCCCATTTGGTACATACCTCACAAGACATCTGCAACAACTAGAAAGTCTGCAGAAATATCTCACAAAAAGAATCACAGGCCTAAAGCAGATCGCTTATGCTGTCCATCTAAAGAAACTCCAGCTATACTCTGTCGCATATCGCCTACTCAGAGGCGATATCTGCCTAACATACAAGGCCATGTCAAACCCAGAGTTGTTGGACATGCTACACTTAAAGAAATCCCAATCCCTCCTAGCCACATACTCCAGGGATCTTAACCTTGTCATCACGATGAATAGAAAATGCTGGAGGGATAGGTTCCTGACCCAGAGACTTCTCATACTCTGGAATAGGCTGCCCATACATGTCAGGCAGAGCGCCTCAATGGCCCTCTTCAAGAGAAACATTGACGATTGGATGGGAGATAGGAAGAAAGGTGTCCAGGAAAGTAAATATTTGTGGGAAGCAATAGCCAGGGAATCATTATGGCTAGGTTTGTATAGGCCCTAGGGCCAATAGCCTAGTACCTACCTATGAAGGTATGAACCTATAAAATCACCCATGACTTGTTGTAATTTGATTGACTCAGGTAGGCCCAAATGAGCAGTATGGGTATCATGGTTCATTGAAGGGGGCCTATAGATAACAATAACTTGAAAGGAGTTAGTTGAACTTGGAGTAACTCTGTGGAGCTTTCCTGTCTAACCAGTCTAAAGGTGTATTTATCTTTGCTGTAGTTAGATACTTCCCCTCCTTTGGTTCTCACACGTTCATTTTGCAGTCTGAAAATGTGGAAGGCATTGTAGTCTTGCAAGGCCAGGGTACTGTTTGTGGCCTGAACCAGGTTTCTGTTACTGCACAGATGTCAGCATCCACCAAGGAGAGGAGTACTTAAAGACAGTGCAGTTTCTGATTCAAACCCCTAGCATTCAGCAGCATAACTTTTAATTTGTTTGTGAGTGATATTTTCACGTCAGAAATTTTGTTCTTGAGACCTTACCTAAAAAAGGCATCATGGGGAGGCAAGTGCCTTAGTCTGTATCTAAAACCCTAGAGGTGACAGCTGAAGTCCATCTTTGGCAAAGCAGCATGGTACATCAACCATTTCATCCCAGGTTGACAGGAACTGAATCCCCTTAGAATGACACCAGAAACTAAGCCAATTGGTGAAGTCAATCATTTTTTGTTTATACTGTGGAATTATCCTAGTTGAGGGGCTTACCTGCTTGGGACACATATTCAGAGAGCTCAGTCATGTCTCTTGTGACGACCCACCACTGGACCAGTAATCAAGGAGCCTCAATCCTCACCACTGGCAACAGTGAAGGACATACAGTGGGAGGATAACAGGTACACACACACTATTTCAAGATGCAACTCTGCATCAAGTGCGATTTCCTTTAAGAGCACACAGTGACCAGAGTCTGGGGCTGGTTTCTCCCTCTTTCTCCAGATCCCCAATAAGACTCCCCACTGGCACAGCTATAGAGTTGAAATCTCAGCTGAGTGGCCAAGCCAAGACCTCCACCACCCTCTCTGTCTAACTAGTGCTTCATGTCCCTGCCCAAGTAGCTGACACATATACTCTTTGTGGTTTGATTTGCACACACAGACACACACACACACACACACACACACACACACACACACACACACACACACACACACACACACACACCTTGGAAAGGCTGGCACAGGTTTACTAGCTATGCTCACTTTTGCCCAGACTATAAAGTAGTTATCACTGCCGCCAGCCAGCTCCTTATCAGCTACTTTAAGGCCGTTAACAAAGAGTGTCCAATCTTACTGTGTGATATTACTTTTAATACAAATGGTAGTTTGACCAAGAACAAGGCTGTTAGGAGTGGCCCACACAGTGTCACCAAATAAATATGCAAGTACTCTCAAAACTTAAATATCTCTAGACAGATCAGAGATGATTAAAGGTTTAAATATATTTAATAATAAATAATAAAAGAACAAGAAAATGTATTATCTATTTGTTTTACATTTGTTTACCAGGAAAGTCCGACTGGGCATGGATAACATTTTCAGTGGAGGCTCGGAGAGAAAATCTCCACAAAGATTAGTACAGCAAATACAATAAATACAATGCACATTTTAATAAAGTGCATACAGTACAGAGTCAAAAGTTAATAAAGTACAGTTTCAAGGCCAAGAAAGAAGCAAAAAGTAAATATAGTATAAGGAGCACAGTGTGTTGCAATAAACAATACAGTTGAAAGGACATTTTGTTCAGTCATTTGGTTACATTCATCAGTTGCTAGTACAGTAAATACACATTGATTATGAGTATAGAAAGGAGTTGTTGCAAGTTTTCATAGAAGGTTAAGGTTTAATATGATCTAATTAAATGAAGCTACCCAGGGTCAGAACAATCACATGACCAAGAGCTATGTAAATGAGACCGGAGGAGTTTTTTATATTTATTTTTGTTTTCAGTAGTCCTAATATCTATGGGGATGGTATTCCATGCTTTTGCAACAGAAAAGGAAAACAAGTAGTCCCCATAGCTATTGTTGCTTTTGCCTATGTCCGCCAATGCTTTATTGGTGGCTCTTAATAGGCATTTGTTAGAGTAGATATTAAGTAGACCTTGAAGATCAGGAACTCTATCGTGATAATATAGAATTTGGTGGGGTTATTGTAAGCTGGTTATGTGAGCAGGTTGGGTAATTCTAGCCAGGATAGTTGCTTGATTGCTATGCAGTGATGTGTCCTGAAGGGTGAGTCCGTAGCAAACTATTTTATTGTAGCAGGTGTTTAGTTTGTTAAAGTCTGCTTTGTTTAGGTTGATGATTATGGGAGAGTTATAGAGGAGAGTGGATAGTAGGTGGGTTCTTGCAATGGTGGCTTTACTGTCATTGGTGTGGTACTTTTTGCATCTATATAGGATTCCGAGTTTTTTATGGACTTTCTTTGTTATCTGTGCAATGTGCATATTGAATTTCATTTTGTGATCTATGATAACCCCTAGAAGTTTGGTGTGTTGGACAGGTGTGATAGGGGTGTTATTGACTGAGAATATTGTGAATGGTGGTATGGGATCTAAGGCTCTAGTGGGATACAGTATCATTAACTGTGTTTTATTGGGGTTAAGTATTAGTTGAGAGTTGGCTAACCAGGTTTCAACAGCAGTAAAGGACTCTTGTGTCAATTCCTGGAGTTGAGGGAGTGATGGGGCAGAGAAGATTAGAGAAGAGTCATCAGTGTACTGAATTAGAGTGGCGTGCTGGGTAGCTTTGTGGAGATGGTTGGTGAATACGTTGAAAAGAAGAGGTCCAAGAATGGATCCTTGGGGACACCTAGGGTGACAGATAGGAGGAGAGATAAGGAGTTTTGCCATTTTACTGTTTGTTGCTGGTTGGTTAGATAGTCTTGAAACCATGCTAGTGTGGAGTGTCTGAGATTAAGATCGGAGAGACCAGAAAGGAGTTTGGGATGGGAGATAGTATCGAAGGCCTTGGAGAGATCTAGGAATACAGTGGATACTAGGTTACGATTGTTTCAATGTTGGTTTACTGTGTTGGTAAAGCTAATAAGGGCTGTGGTAGTACTGTGATTGGGATGAAATCCATGCTGGGTGTTGGTTAGCAGTTTGAGGATTTTAGATAATGGAACTAGAATGGCAATTGGACAGTAATTAGACAGTTTCACAGAGTCACCTCCTTTGTAGAGTGGTATGATATGTGAAATCTTCCACAGAAAAGGAACACGTTTTTCTGATTAAGAGCAGTTAATGAGCATGGAGACTGGGTAAAAGATAGCTTTGGCTGCGATGTTTAGATATTCTGCAGGTAATTTGTCAGTGGCCATGGTTGTGGGTTTAAGCCTATTTAGGTATTTATATATTGTGCTAGTTGGGGCAGGCTGTAAGGAGAAGAGGTTTTGGTGTGCTGGTGCAGAACATAAGTTTGGCTGTAAAGTGAGAGAACTACTATTGGTGAGGGCTAGGATGGATGTGATGAAGTGTTCGTTGAACTGGGTGGCAATATTGTTTGAGGTGATGTCAATGTTTGGGGGTGGAGTGCTGGTCTTTCCTGGTTGTAGGATTTTATTAATGGCAGCCCAGACTTTTTGTGGGTTATTTTTGTGTTTGGTTTGAATGCCTGTATAGTGGTTCCTTTTGTCTGTCCTAATTTGCTTCTTGGCTTTGTTCCTTAGTTCCTGGTATGCCTGTCTGTTAGCTTGAGTTTTATTTTGATGCCATGAGTCCCATGCTTTATCTCTTTGTTTTAGTAGTAGATGGGTATCTCTGGTCAGCCAGGGGAGATAGCTGGATTTAGTTTTGACAGTTCTGATAGGGGCAAGCTGATTTCGAATGCTTAGAAAACTGTTATTGAAGTAGTCTATGACACTTTCCAATAGGAGCGATGAGAGTGGTCTCCATTTGCATAGATTAAGTGCAGATATGAAATCATGGGTTTTGAAATACTTTGTACACTGGATTTGTTGGAGAGTGGAGGATTTTAATGGATTCACTCCGTATCTTATTATAAATGTGGGAAGGTGGTTGCTGAGGGTGTCTGGGAGAGAGCCTGAGAGGTAGGATTGAGATGGTCTATTAGTAAAGATCCAGTCTAGGATGGACTCTTTCTTTGATGCTTTATCTACCCATGTTGTGGTTTTGATTAGTTGAGTGAAACTATATAGGTTAATGTGGTTAGTGGCGTGGAGCAAGTTACAGGAGAACCAATCGATATTAACATCAGCTAATATGATTGATTCTTGGGAAAATTTTTGGGATGTCCAGTCTAAAATGGATTCTACTGTGTTAATGTTATTGCCAGGGGGTATATAGGTAGCATTTATATGTAAGTGTTTTTTTGAGTTGATTTTCAGCTTATTGAACATAGTATGTTCTTCGTGTTTCACTGTTGCAGTCATTACATTTGGGTAATCTGCTGGCAGGTTGCCCTCAGTTGGCCTGAATTCCAAAGTCTTGGGTCCTGCGTCGGTTGCTGTCTCCTCTTCCATGACGTCAGGTCGTCAGGGGTATAAAACAAACAGCTGATGACATTTTCTTCAGTCTTTCTTGCCGTGTAGTGCCCGAAGCAGAAGCATTTCGCAAGTGCTGGTCGGCCGACTCCTGAAATATTCGAGTTTGAGTTTCAGAACAGAAGTCTTCACTAAAGCTAAGTACCCCGTTGGGGAAACTTTTTTCTTGCTCCATACCGATGTCAGAAAAAGTTAATAATTGTATTACTTGTGGGAAGCAAATACCTCATAAGGGTTTCCATTTATACTGCATTCCTTGCCTAGGCCCTGATCACAACGTGCCTGGCTGTCAGTTTTGTGCTAGATTTAACCAACGCACTATTAAGCGTCGGTATATTTTTGCCTCAAAGTATTTTGGAAACAGATTTAACTACCCAGAAATGTCGTCGGATTGCAATCCGACTACCAGAGTACATAAAAAATGCAAAGAAAAGGACAGAGACAGACAGTCGAGGTCCAAAACCGACGACGTAGCTTCTCCTAAGCCAGTCTCCGGTTCGCCGGTACTCAGTGAGGCGCTTTCACAGCCCCTGATGCCCGCTACTTTCGAGTCGCAGGCCCCTACCAAGACCCATGTGGAGTCCAGCACGCCACGTGATACTCAAAGTATTGGACCCACAGATGTATCTCCCCCGATGGGTCCGGAGCTGCTGAGCAGGCACCGGCTTCTGAGAGTGTATTCAGGCCTCAACATTTTTATATCAAACTGATGACAGCTGCAAAACCAAAGACAAAAGCAACTTCTAAAACTAAAAAACCGATGCATGAGCCACATGCACAGGACTCTATGCCGAAAAAACAGATGATTAAAATGGCTGAAGACCTTATTACCTTGATCAGGGGTTCCCATCCCCCTCCTGATAAGAGGCCTAAGCAAGACACTGATTATGAATCTTCTGATCAGGTTTCTATTTCTTCTGATTCCTCTTCTGATCAGGAATTATCTATACGTCCCTATGAGGATTCTGATGCAGAGGAGTCAATACCATCTGCATCACCTCCTGAGGATTATTCATTTGGAGAAACCTTGCATACTTTGAGGGAGCATTTTCACTGGGAGAGTCAAGATTTCTCAGAATCAAAAAAGAGGCTCAGGGATTTACTTTTTGTCCCTCAGCACAGGCTTTTAGCCACACCCCCTGTTTTAGACATTGTGGATGATGTGTTTTCGGAGTCAAGCTTGACCCCTGACTCCTTACCTCCCACTCCCAGCAAGCCTGACAGATATTACAGGGTCCCTGACTCACACAAATGTTTATTTAGAAACCCTGCTGCTGATCCTGAAACTATTTCACAGGGTCCAGAGGGAGTTATGGCCTCAACAGCCAAAAATCCTACCCCCTCTGACAGAGATTCGAGGGCACTGGGTAGATGGGGAAAAAAGGTTTATACATCTGCAACCTTGGCAATTAGGGCCTTAAACTGCCAGTTTCATATGCTCAAGTATCAACGACATGTTATGGGATTGCTGAAACAGAAAATGATGTTGATTTCTGAATGTGCAGAAAATAAAGAATTGCAGGAATTATTGCATGCAGCTGAACAAGTTGGAAAGCATACTTTGCAATGTGGTTTTGATTCCTCAGAGGTCTCCTGCAGGGCCACAGTTACTAGATCTGTGATTAGGAGGCATGCCTGGCTAAAAGAGCAACATTTACCTGATCATGTTAAAGCTAAATTACTGGATGCACCTTTAGAGCATGATACTCTGCTTGGTATTAAGGCAGAAGAGGTTTTAAAGAAAATGGAAGACAAAGCTAAGTCTGTGCAAACTGTAAAAGACTTCTTACAAGTGCAGCCACCAAGATTCAGTAGACACTGGTCTACAAAAAAACTGATTCTTTCCTGTGTCAGACAGAGCTCAAAGGGGCAAATCAAGATGCCCTAAGGGTTCCAGATACCAGGCAAAAGATTCTTACAGGTCAAAGCAATGGGGCGCTTCTACCTCCAAATCTGGAGGAGATAAAGCACAAACCTACAGAAAACAGTCCCAATTACTTCCCTCTGCCTTCACCAAGCACTTACCTTTTGGCAGCACTCTTAGGGGGAAAATTAGCACTTTTTGCTCAAAATTGGCAGTTAATAACCCAGGACAAGTGGGTGCTAAACATAGTATCACAGGGATACAGATTCCACTTTCATACTCTGACAATGGCAAACGGTTGGCCGGATCTGCCAAAAAATCAATGGGCAGAGGCACAGAAACAGGTTACGTCCCTCATGGATATGGGGGCCATTCAGCCAGTACCAGAACAGGAAAAAGGACAAGGTTTTTACTCAAGACTGTTCTTGGTACCCAGAAAGGACAAGGCCTGGTGGCCAATACTGGATTTATCGATTTTGAACACATACCTGGACATTCCATAATTCAAAATGCTGACTTTGCAGCAGCTTCTTCCCATGCTGGGCAAGAATGCTTGGCTGGTGACATTAGACCTAAAAGAAGCATACCTGCATGTACCAATAAGGCATTTGTGCAGAAGATACCTCAGATTCAAGGCTGGCTTAATGCATTACCAATTCTCTGCACTGCCCTTTGGCTTATCTACTGCGCCCAGGGTCTTTACAAAGTGCCTGGCACCAGTAATTGCTTTTTGCAGACAAAGAAGTATACAAATATATCCTTTCTTGGACGACTGTCTCATTCAAGCAGAGAACAAGGACATTCTTCTTCAACACCTGGCATTTGTGAAAAGGCTTCTAACATGCCTAGGGTACACAGTAAATGAAAAGAAATCACAACTGGTACCCTCTCAAAAGATAACATTCCTGGGTGCAAGCTTGAATACAACTGCCCAGATGGCTTACCTCACGCCAGACAAACAAAGGCAACTGACTACTTACTTCAAAATGATGGCAATAAAAACCCAGTTATCTGCAAGACAAACTCTGCAGGCTTTGGGCTTCATGGCATCCTGAATCCTACTGATTCCATATGCAAGACTACATATGAGGAAACTTCAGTGGTACCTAAAAAGTTTATGGAGTCAACATTGTCACAGTCTGGAAACAATGATTCCTCTCATTCCCTGCCTACAACAGGAGTTTCTATGGTGGGCAAAGGCATGTCATCAAAACATGGGATGGGCCTTCACTCTAGCCCCTTCCAGCCAAACCTTAACAACAGACGCATCAGATTATGCCTGGGGGGCCCACATGGCGGGAAGATGCATTCAGGGCATATGGACCCCAAAACAAATGCATCTACATATCAACCAAAAAGAGATGCTAGCTGATCAAAATGCCCTGACAGCCTTCAAGGACTTACTTCATCCAGGACAAGTACTAATAAAGATGGACAACACCACAGTTATGTGGTATATAAACAAGCAGGGGGGCACACACTCATACCCCCTTTACAGATTAGCCATGGCACTGTGGGACACAGCTTTGACTTACCAAATACATCTTCAAGCTCAATTCCTGCCAGTAAAACAAAATACTCTGGCAGACAATTTAATCAGAAACCTTATGGACCCTCACGAGTGGAAACTAGATCCACAAGTCTTCAGCATGATAACAAAGAAATGGGGGAGCCCAAACATAAATCTATTTGCCTCTCCTCAAAATTATCAATTGAAAAGATTCTGCACAAGGACTTATCACAGGCAAGCATGGAAAGTGGACGCCCTATCCTGCAGTTGGAAAAACCTATCAGTTTACACCTTTCCTCCTCTGCCTCTTCTTCCCAAGGTCCTACTAAAAGTCAGACAAGAGAAACCAAAGATGATACTAATTGCCCCGGACTGGCCCCGCCAATACCGGTACCCAATCCTAAGGAACTTGTCTCAATACCCAGCATGGACCTTATCTAAAAGACCTCAACTACTGTCCCAGCAAAGCAATCAGATCCTGCACAGTCAACTCCAGACACTGAACCTGGCAGCATGGCTGATCATGTAGGTATACAAACAACACCTCTCAGTAAAGCTGTGATGGATGTCATTTTGGAAGCCAGAAGGCCAAGTACTAGAAAATCTTATGCTGATAAATGGAAGAGATTCTGTGCTTGGAATCAAGCACAAGGAACTGATACAGCAGAACCAAATATTCCTCAGATATTACAGTACTTGACTGAGATACTTGACAAAGGCCTATCTTTCTCATCAATTAAAATCCATGCCTCTGCCATTTCGGCTCATTACAATACAGAGCCACCAATCTTTTCTCATCTTTTACTAAAGCAGTATCTTAGAGGGGCCAAACATTTAAAGCCTCCTAGAAGATCACCAATACCTGCATGGGACCTCAATTATGTGTTGGAAAAGCTCACCCTACCTCCATTTGAACCAGCTGCTACTGCTGATATAAAGTTCTTATCATGGAAAACAGTTGTGCTACTAGCAGTTACTTCTGCAAGAAGAGTCTCAGAGCTGCAGGCACTCATGGCTGTGGAGCCTTTTATCATATTTTACCCATATACGGTGTCTCTGAGGACAAATCCTTTATTTATGCCTAAGGTAGTTTCCAGTGTGGCTCTTAACCAAACTATTCATCTGCCAACCTTTTATCCAAATCCGCAGAACAAGGGGAGAGAATTCTGCATTCCTTGGATGTACACAGACAGCTAAGATTCTACTTGAGCAGGACTAAAGCTCTAAGAAAAACTGAGCAATTACTAGTGTCATATGCTGCAGGATCAGAAGAAAAGGCTATTTCAAAGCAGACTATTTCAAAGTGGATAAGCCACTGCATTCGTCTGCTACTTACACCATGGCCAACCTGTGCCCAAGGGCATTAGGTGTCATTCCACCAGAGCTGCAGCTACTTCAGCAGCCTTTCTCAGAGGAGTACCAACCAAAGACATTCTGGAGGCTGCTACTTGGAGTTCTGTTCACACCTTTACAAAGCATTATCATTTGCCTCTCTACTCTAAGTCCAGGGCAGGCTTTGCCACTGCAGTTCTGCAGGGCCTTATAGCCGCACCTAATGCTGTTTAGCTCCAGCCTCCCATCCATAGCTTTGGGATTCTACCCAAATGTAATGACTGAAACAGTGAAACATGAAGAACATAGTACAGTTGTGTACACTTACCATAAATGTAGATGTTCCAGTGTATTCACTGTTGCAGTCCAGGTTACCCGCGTGCCATCCCCCTTTCATTCTGGTGTTTATCTTTCCTTCTCTGTCTTCTACAACCTATGTGGTGTATTTGCTTGTAGATGAAGGTAAAGTTTGTATTGATGCATGTATATACAGTTTTTATATATATATATTTTTTTGCTACCTTTTTGGGGGCACCTGACATCTGGGGCAAGAAAAACTAAAGAAAATGGCGTTGGCTGCTTGTTTTATACCCCTGATGACCTGACACCATGGAAGAGGAGACAGCAACCGATGCAGGACCCACGACTTTGGAATTCAGGCCGACTGAGGGCAACCTGCCAGCAGATTACCCAAATGTAATGATTGCAGCAGTGAATACACTTAAACATCTACATTTATGGTAAGTGTACACAACTGTACTGTCTGCATTACTGAACTTGGGTTGTTTGGTGGCTAACAATTCAATGGTCAGGTTGTTTTTGAAGAGGAGAGCAATACCTCTGCCTCTTTTGGATATTCTGTCTTGTCTAATAACATTGTGACCAGGTGGAACAAAGTTATTATTATTCATTAGTGGTTTTAGCCAGGTCTCTGTGAAGAGGACTATGTCGGGGGAGTAGAGGGCCAGGGAACCGTGTAGCTCTGGGATTTTGTTCAGTATACTCAAATACTCAGTATATATTCACAGTGACATCAGAGTTCAAAATCACACTAAATATTTAAAACAACATTGCAGGACAGTGTCAAATAAATAAAGAAAATTATCTAAACTAAGCTTTGCTATATTCCTGACTCAATCTAAGAGAGTTACTATACACTAGAAAATTACTTACAGAGCAAGGCAGATGTGTGGTAAATGGGTCTCCTTGTTGCCACATCTAAGAAAGAATACAGAATGCCTTCTCTCTCAGAGAGTACTCAAATTAATACCTCAAATATTACTGCAGGGATAGCTTGCAGAATGACATCATTTCTTGTCATCTGACTCTATCCCAGGTGAAACCCTCACTGCTGCAATCTGTCAATATTTAGCATCTACCTGTGAAAATACATAGACCTCAGATCTTTGGCAGATGCTGGAAGGCATAAAGCAATTACATTCCTCCTCATTTCAAGACCAGTAATTAGCCCACCCTAGAGACAATACATAAAGCTCCCTAGTACAATCATTGTGTCTCCAGCCTAGCCTATAAAGTAATTTCATTTCAGTTACTTTTCTGAAGTGAACCTCCTATAGTCCAGTTTTCACTGTTAAATATATACATTTAAACAGTTACAATAGTGCATGTACATTTTTGTTCTTTTCCAGCGGGGCACACTGTGGTTACATTTTAGGCATAAGCACTTTATAAAATACCTTTTTAACATGGATGTCTGAACAAACCAATTTGATATGAACATGACATACAGTTCTAATACAGTTGTAACACAAACATCTTAAATAGATCATGTTGATATTCACAAATGACAGATAGTTATTTACAAAATTCCATATAGCTGTGCTGGCAGTATCTCCATTTGTCACCCCCCCCCCCTTTAAAGACTCAAGCTAGTTTTTCAAGTGACCCTTGAGAAATGTTGCTTGAGAGGGATAAGCCTGTCTGGGAATACATTACTCTATGCCCTGTCTGAGAGCCCATCTGTGTTGGCATTGCTATCCCCACTGTGGTGCTGCACTGTCATATCATATGCTTGCAACTAGGCTCCACCTTAGTAACTTGGCATTTTGTTGGCTGGCTCAATGTAGCCATGTTAAGGGATTGTGGTCGGTAGCTTCAATGAATTTCCTTACATGCAGATAAGGCTGACGTTTCTGCAGTGCCCATACTATGGCTAGACATTCCTTTTCTACAGCTGCATAGCATTCCTCCCTGGGTTGAAACCTACAGCTGAGATATACCACTGGATTCTCCGGTCCTTGTGAGGAAACCCAACTGAGTACAGCCCCCACCACATGGTTTGAAGCATCCACCTGCACAACAAATCCTTTGCTGTAATCTGGACTGACTAATGCAGGCTGTCCTCCCAAAGCTGTTTTAAGCTTCTGGAATGTCTGCTGACATGCTGAGGTCCACAGTACCTTAACTGGCCTGTTTTTCCTTGTCAGGTCTGTGAGGGGAGCAGCTATGGTACTGTAATTGGAGACAGACTTTCTGTAGTACCCTGATGTCCATAGGAATACCTTCACCTGTTTTTTGTAACAGGGGCAGGTCATGCCTGAATGGCTTCCACTTTGGCAGGATCTGGTCTGATCTTACCACTCCCAACTCCATGTCCCAGGTAAGAAACCTCTGCCATGCTCATCTGACACTTACTTGGCTTAATGGTCAACCCTGCCCTCTGTAGTCTGCTCAGCACCACCCTGACATGCTGAAGGTGCTCTTGCCAGGACTGGCAAAATGGCAATATCATCCAGTAAGCAAGGGCAAAATTTCCTGCTCCTGCTAGGATACAATCTACCAGCCTCTGCGAAGTCACTGGGGCATTTTTCATCCCAAAGGGCATCTCCGTGAACTCATAAAGCCAAAAGGAGACACAAAGGCTGACCTCTCTCTAGCGTTGGTAGTCAAGGGCACCTGCCAGTAGCCCTTGGTAAGATCAATAGTGGTAAGATACATAGCCCCACCCAGCTGCTCTAGGGCTTCATCTGTCCTAGGCATGGGGTAAGCATCTAACTCTGTGTGACTATGTAGTTTTCTGTAGTCTACACAGAA
Source organism: Protopterus annectens (assembly GCF_019279795.1). Taxonomy (NCBI): domain Eukaryota; kingdom Metazoa; phylum Chordata; order Ceratodontiformes; family Protopteridae; genus Protopterus; species Protopterus annectens. Next base: position 126,116,312 of record NC_056725.1, on the reverse strand, counting down.
TCTGGTGCTGCCATCCTTCTTTGGTATGAGCACCAGTGTGGAGGCCCAAGGACTGCCAGATTCCTGGATTACCCTTAGTTTCAACATTTCCTGTATTTCCTCCCTCAGAGTCTGTTTAACTCCCTCAGGCACCCTATGAGGGGCCCCTGTGTAATAAGCCTTTGGGGTCCTGTATCCACATGATGCTGCACCAGGTGGGTACACCCTGGTTTCCTAGTGAACATGCCCCCAAACTCCTGTAACACTGCTTGGATTTCTCGAACTTGGGTAGGGGATAGCTGCTGAGACATTACTACTGCTTCCACTGAGGTGTCAGTCAAAGCCTCATTGAGGAGATCAGCCCCAGATCCCCCTCAGACTCCTCCTGCTATCCACTGCAAATGGTCATTACATGGGTCTCTCTATCATGGTAAGGTTTCATCATGTTAATATGGTACAGTTTGTGCCCCTGCCTCCTCCCTAGCAGTTCTACAATGTAGTTAAAATTACTGACCTTTCTTACCGCTATGAAAGGTCCCTCCCAAGTTGCCTGCAGCTTGTTGTATCTGACAGGAATGGGAACCATAACCTGCTGCCCTACAGTGTACTTTCTAGCTTGAACATTCCTGTCATACCAGACATTTTCTGCTATTGGGCTTCTGCCTGGTTCTCCTTGGCCAAGCCTATGAGTTCCCTGAGCCTTGCTCTGAGGTTTAGGACATATGCCATAAGAAACTCCTTGTGGGATTCACACTCACCCTCCCACTCATCATGAATCAAATGTAGAGGTCCCCTCACCCTATGCACATACAGCAACTCAAAGGGTGAAAAACCTGTGGATTCCTGGGGTACCTCTCTGTAAGCAAACAACAGATGGGGCAAATATTTGCTCCACTCCCTCTTAAACTGGTCTGCAAAAGCCTGTAGCATGGTATTTAGTGTAGAGTTTAACCTCTCCACCAGACCATTAGTGTGGGAATTGTAGGGGGTGGTCTTTAGGTGCTTCACCCCACAGTGCTTCCACCGACAAGTCAGCAGGTCTGACATGAAATTGGCACCACTGTCAGTCAGTATTTCTTTTGGGAAACCTAACCTGTTGAAAATCTCTAACAAAGCATCTGACACCTTTTCTGCCTCAATGGAGGGCAGAGCTACCGCTTCAGGGTATCTGGTAACATAATCTACTACCAGTAGGATATGCTTCTTTCCTGTGGAATTTGAGGTACTCAGAAGCCCCACAATATCCATAGCTATCCTCTGAAATGGCTCTTCAATCACAGGCAAAGGCATCAAAGGAGCTTTGATCTCGTCTCCTGCCTTGTCTACTTTTTGGCACTGCTCACAGGTCCTGCAGTACCCTGTTACATCTCTAGAATCCCAGGCCAATAAAGGTTCTGCAGAATATGTCTCTTTGTACCCTTTATGCCCATATGACCTGCAAAGGGAATATCATAGGCTATGGCTAGAAGTGCCAGATGGTAAGCTCTGATCACTAACAACTGCTGTATTCTGTCACCCTCTAGCCGTCCCTCAGGAGTCCACTCTCTATACATTAACCCTTTGTCCCAGTATATGGATTCCCCTTTTCCTTGAGAATCAGGTGCCTCCCTGGCTACCTCCCTTAAGCCATGTAATGTAGGGTCTGAGTGCTAAGCCTATCTCAACTCTCATTTTGTAACCCTTCCCAGCTCCCCTTCCACATGAAGTCTGGTATCCTCTGACAGCAGTGCCTCACTGTCAGCCTGGATACTTCTACTCACCTCTGTCCTTACAGTCACTTTGTCCAAGGGAGCATCAGTAACCACAAGCAGCTGTGGCTCTCTTTCAGTCTCACTGCCAAAGGGTAGCTCTCTCCCTGAAGTAGCCACCTCACCAGTCCTGGCTTCAAGTGTGCAGTGTTTCTGGGACCCCCCCAGGCTACCAGACCCACATGGATGTCTCATAGCCTGACTGCATGTAACTGCATGCACACAAGGTACTGTATTATCAAAATCATTTCCTATCAGGACATCTGCAGAGATATCCTCAAACACACCTACTTGGTTACTTCCTTTTCCACCATCCCAGTCAAGGTGAACCCTAGCCAAAGGTATTTGGAATGGGGTCCCTCCTAAAGCACTGACTGGAGTAGACTGCCCAAGCAAGTATTGCTCCTCTTTAACCATTGCAGACTTCACAATGGCTAGGTCAGAGGCTGTGTCTATCTTAGCATTAGCCTGCTTCCTATCTACTAAGATAGGATATAACCTGTTGTGGTAGTTTTGTAACCTTGTTGTCTGCAAACAGCTTACCACTGGCATTCTGTCATTCCCAATTATTGGCTCCCCCACCTTTTCTTCCCCACGTTGCTGCCATGGTGATCTATGTGCTATATGGCCCCACTGGTTACAATTAAAATATTTAACCCTTAATCCTGGCAGTGTATCTAAACTAGTGGCTTCCCCTGTTACTGGCAGACTCTGTTGGGGTTGTTTAGGTGGCCCACCATGGGTTCCTTTAGACCCATGAGCAGCACTGGGTATCCCTTTCCTGTGCAATGATGCCCTGCTTGCTAGGTACAGGTCTCCCTTTTTCCCCAACTCATCTGCAGTATTACATTCCCTATCTGCCAACCAGATTCTCATGTCCTCAGGCAAAGTGCTAAGTACGTGTTCCCCTCATCATAAGGTCTGCCAGCCCTTCAAAAGTGGTGACCTGATACCCACTCACCCACCTATGAAAATAAGTGCTTAGTTCAGCAATGTATTCACACACACTTTCATTTGCCTTGCGCCTATGCTCACAAAATTTTTTTATAAGCTTCAGGTGTTAACTTAAAACACTGTAATAAACAAATTTTAAATGTATTATAATTTAAGCCATCAGTATCAAACAATTTAGAAACAGCAGCTACAGCTTTACCATGGAGTAAGGTGGTGAGGGACTATACCCAGAGCCCTTGGTCAACATTTTATTGTTTAAAAACTCTTTCAAACATATGAATAAAACTATCAAAATTATCACCCTCTGTAAATTGTGGAAGAAATTTACTGACCTTTATTTCTTCTGGGCTTCAGTTATTCCCTTCCCATTACCTCCATGACCCTGGCAAAGAGTCAGCATCTCCTTTTCATATTGCCTCTGCTTTTCATTTTCTTCAACTTCCAGGCATCTCAGTATCTCAGCTGATTCTAATGACATCTGTTTTTCCTTTTCTGCAGCCTCCAAACGTTGAAGTCTCTGCTGATTCTAGTTCCAACCTTTTGGCCTCCAGTTCAAGTCTCTTTAATTCCAGACAGATTTTTAAGTCCTCTGAGGCAAAGTTGAACTGTCCATTTTCTGAGAGTTGTGCATTCCCAAGGCCAGGATGTTTATCCTCCTGGTTGCTGGTCTGTGATGCAGGTGTGACTAAGGTTGCAATCATTTCTGCTTTAGTCAGGTTGGCATGCCCCAGTCCTTTGACTTAGCACATCTCAGCCAACTGGTTCCTTGTCAGCTTGCCATAATTCCCTGCTGACATCATTCCCTGCTCTCCCTGAGTAACTAACAAAAAATAAATAAAATTATTGTGATGTGAAACTCCAAATATTCATGAGTGGCTGCTTGAGAGTACAAACACCTTCTTTAGCGATCTCTGTTTACAGGCTACATGAGTTCAATATCCACATCACTGAATCCCAATATGTGGATATCCCAACAGTGCCGATCATTAATTTGACAACCCACCACTGGTCCAGTAAACAAAGAGCCTCAGTCCTCACCACTAGCAACAGTGGGGAATGTACACTGGGAGGATAACAGGTACACACACAGTATTTCCAGATGCAGCTCTGTGCATCAAGTGTAATTTCCCTTAAGAGTACACAGTCAGTCTGGGGCTGGTTTCTCCTATTTCTTCAGATCCCCGGTAAAACTCCCCACTTGAACATCTATAGAGTTGAGATCTCAGCTGAGTGGCCAGTCCAAAGACCTTCAGTACCCTTCTTTTGCATAGACATGCGGTGATCATCCATATTCAGAAAATGAGCTGGAAAAGGTGATACTTTGGATGGAGATATGGAATGGATACAGAGCTGTTCAGTTGGCAGTCTAGAAATATTAACTTATGACATAGGTTCATAGGTTCATACTAGGCTATCTGCCCTAGGGCATTTATAAGCCTAGCCAGAGTGTGTTTGGCTTTCGCCACCCATTTTAAATTAATTTTGCTATGCCCTTTTTCGAGGTTAGTATACTGTGCCTCTGTCTAACAGTGACACAGAAGTGATACCCGGGGTAAACCTACGATCTCCCATCCACTCATCAAGATTCCTCTTGAAGAGAGTCAATGAGGGACTCTGCCTAACCTGGACTGGGATTTTATTCCAGAGTGAAGGGAGCCTCTGCGTTATGAATCTGTCCTTCCAGCATGTCCTATTTATTTCAGTGCTGAGGTTCAAGTCTCTCGAGCACGTAGCTCGATGGGATTTGGATTTTCTGAGGTGCAGCATGTCCATTAATTCCGGGTTGGACATGGCTTTATACGTCAGGCACAGATCGCCTCTGAGCAGGCGGTATGCCACTGAGTAGAGCTGGAGTTTCTTCAACCGGGCAGCATATGGCATCTGTTTGAGCCCTTTGATCCTCTTGGTGAGGTACTTTTGGAGTCTTTCCAGTTGCTGCAGGTGTCTGGTAAGGTACATCCCAAAAGGGGCATTGTACTCAATTATGGGCCTGATGAGGGATGAGTAAAGAGGCACGATGACCTCCCCTGATCTAGATGTGAATCCCTTCATGATTAGGTGGGCTATATAAAATGTTTTTCTAACCACTTTGGCCACGTGGTTGTCAAATGAGAGATTGCTATCAACTTGGGTCCCCAGGTCCTTAATGACTTCTTCTGTACTTAATGGATTACCACCTATGTGGTAATTTGTGGGCACTTTGTTTTTGCCAAAGGGGATGACTATATACTTTTTGGCGATTAGCTTGAGGCCATGGCTCTGGCACCAGTTGTCTGTTTCTATGATGCCCTTTTGGAGGATGCTTGTGTTGGCTGGAGAGTCGATTATGGCACCCAGTTTGCAGTCATCTGTGAACTTGGTCAGCCGCAGTCCTTCCGTGTTGGCCTGTACCTCCGAGAAATATATAACGAACAAGAGAGGTCCCAGGACTGAGCCTTGTGGGACGCCACTTGTAACTGGTTTGGAGTTTGACATGGCTCCAGCAATTCTAACCATGTGGGTTCTGTCCTTGAGCCAGTTTGCAACCCATCTAGTGACATAGGGGTTTATATTTAAGCTGGTGAGCTTATCTATAATGCCTGAGTGGGGTATTGTATCGAAGGCTTTTGCGAGGTCCAGGTAGGCTGTGTGGACCACCTTCCCCTCGTCAATGGCCTTGGTGACTGTTTCAAAGAAATCAACCAGGTTTAAGAGGCAGGATCTGCCCTTAACAAAGCCAAACTGGGTAGGATCCAGTGTCTGTAGGTCCCCAATATCTTTATTTATGAGGTCCATGATGATCCTTTCCATAGCTTTGCAGACCAAGCTAGTCAGGCTTATGGGGCAATAGTTTCCAGGATCCGTTGAGGCATCACCTTTGTGGAGAGGGACCACTGTTGCTGTACGCCACTCTTTGGGTACATATCCTGTAGTAAGGCTGAGACTGAACAGTAGCTTTATGTTTGGGTTTAGCTCTTCTTGGAGTTCATGTAGGAAGCAGCCTGGGACACCGTCTGGTCCCATTGATGCTGTGTTTTTGCTTTGGAGAGGGCGGCTCTTACCTGAGCATCTGAGATGTCATGGGGGCAGCAGTCTGCTGGGATAGATATTTGCCCTTTTGGTGGGGAGGGAGGGGAGAAGTTTGCGCTGAACCTGTCAGCTAGGATGTTGGCAATGTCTGTGGGTTCGGTGTATTTTTTGTCATTTTGGACTAATTCTGAGCATATCTGGGAATTCCCACCCAGGTTCCTAACATAACTAAAGAAAGCCTTGTGATTTTCCTTAGTGCCCTGTGCAATTTTTCTCTCGAAGCTGGCATTTAACGATTTTATGAGTGCCCATAGTTTTTTGCTAATACTGATCAGAGATGCCTTCCCTTTTTGGGATTTTGTTCTGTCATGTAGTAGCTTCCTCCTTCTATTGTATAGTTTGTTTATGGCTGGGGTCCACCAGACAGGACATCTGTCTTTGCAGGATTGGGTCTTGGTTTTATTTGGGATTGCATGATCCATGCATTCCTGAATGTGTTCATAGAATGCATTTATAAAGGATTCTGCGGTCTGGGCCGTATTTTCCACAGGCCTGGGGGCTTTGAAGGATTCCACCTCGGTTTTGAGGAGTGTGAAATTTGCTTTAGAGAAGTTTTTCACTGTGGTTTTCTGGGTAGGGGGTGGGGTCGGGATGTGAATATCCAGTGAGATTAGTTTATGGTCTGATCTTAACAGTGAGAGATACACTTCTGGTCTGGAGCATAGAGTCCCCATGTTGGTGATGATCAGGTCCAGTATGTTTTCCCCTCTTGTGGGAGTTGTAACAAGTTGTTCCATAGCATTTGAGTTTATAAATTCTAGCAACCTTTGGGCTAGGGTATTGGAGCTAGAGTAATGCTCCCAGTCTATGTTTGGGTAGTTGAAGTCGCCCAATATAATGGTGTTTGGAGAGACCTTCATATTTTCCAGTGTTCTCAGGTAGGCCGAGTGGGGTTCCTGGGTTTGGAAGGGTGGTCTGTAGCAGGCTATAAACTGGAAGACAATTTTACCCACTGTTAGTTGCACATGGATAGTCTCTGATGCTTCGTGCTGTGCCACCAACCTGGAGGTTTGGGTATCTTTTATGAATATTGATACTCCCCCTCCTTTTGTGGTTCGGTCCAAGTTTTGGGGCCGAAAAGCATGGTATGAGGTATAACCTGGTAGTGCTGGGGTGCTCTCGGGAGCCTTGAACCAGGTTTCTGTTACTGCACAGATATCAATGTTCTCCATGCTAAGGAGAGTTTTGAGTGTGTGCATCTTGAGGTTTAGACTTCTGGCATTGAGTAGCATTACTCTTAGTTTCTTATCCCTTGTGATACCTATGGAGGTGGGTTTGTCTTTTGAGCCTTGCCTAAAAAAGGCACTATGGGGGTAGCAAGAGCCTTTTCCAATATCCGAAAGCCCAGGAGTGACAGGTGCAAGCCGTCCCTAACGAAGCATTGTGGCTTGTCGAGCATGTCATACCAGGCTGACAGGCATTGGATCCCCTTTGAATGACACCATTACTTAAGCCAATTGTTGAAATTGATCATCTTGTCTTCATACTGTGGCATCATTCTTGGTGAGGGTAAGATGCTACTCAAGGTCAGGGTCATACCGGCCTGGGCTACATGCTCAGAGAGCTCCTCTATGTCTCTTTTCATGTAGTCCAGGGAGGTACGTCTCAGGTCATTCACACCAGCATGGACAATGACTGAGTCATATTTGTACTTGCCTTGGAGTGACCTGAGTGCTTGTGTTATGTGGTGGATCCTAGCAACCGACATGCAGCTCACCGTGACCTTCTCCTTGTTCAGCCTGGTGAGCAGGACATCAGTGTGCCTGACGATAGAGTCACCTATTACAAGTGTATCAGGTGTGTTGTTTAGCCTTAAGGGCTGTGACTGTTCGGCACACTGGCTTTGTGAGCTATGTGTTGCACGTGTTTTGTTTTGGGGTAGCGGTTGCTTGGGTGTCTGCTTTGGAGGTCTCTGTTGCTTAGGCAGATTTTTATTTAGAGTCTCCGAGTATGTTTTTGTGTGTTTATGTGTTTGGTTTGCTGTCGTGGTAGGTCTATGTGAGACTGGAATTGTAGTGAGTGTGGTTTCCTTCTCCTCCTGACTGGTTACGCCAGTACTGAGTTGAGAGAGCTTAGCCTCCAGTTTGGCTATATTGTTGCATCTCTCACATGTGTTGGAATTTGTTGGGAGGAGGAGAGGGTTGTCTGTGTACATGAGGCAGTTGTAACATTGCTAACGAAGCGGATTAGAACAAGAAAAACAGCAACCGGAACAACACACCAGACCTGGTCCCCAGCAACACAAAACTGATGAAAGTCTTAAAGAAAAGCAGTAAGAATCTGCAACCCAGTGGTAAACAATAAAGGCACTTAATCCAAATAGAAGGTGGAATTCCAGCTCAGAGATACAAAGTCCTTCCTTAAATAAACGATGGTAGACACGATAAATTCACCACAAAAGCTTTAATGAAGAGATGCAAAACACCAAGCGCTTTCGCCTGGACACTTCCAGGCTTTTTCAAGGTTAAAAAACTGTTGTGGCCAGTCAGTATTTATACATTTAATAATCGGCCAATTAAGCTATTAAGTTGTTGATTAGTTAAAAAGTTAAAAAGGAACAATCACCTCTTAAAGTGCAATAGTATTACATTGCTACCAGTGTTTTACTTCATTCTAGCAAAATGTGCTGACAAAGTTACACATATAAATACAAGTACAAAGATGTAAAGTGCATAAATGCATAAGGTCTCAGTCACGACTAGTGCACATATAAAATCATGATTGATCTCTATTAAATTCATTGTAATTTAACTGCTGCAGTAAACATGCATAAATAAGTAATTATGCAAACATTTATATAGTATGAAATATTAAAAACGCATCAAGTTGAAAAAATGTTTGAAAGTAATAATAATAATAATTAGCTAAACATTCTACACAGAATATTTACTATATAATATAGTTTGTAATAATTAAATATTAATGGTAAGGAGTAATAATAATAATAAGATTCCTCCAAATCTAATTTGTGCTAATGTAAAAAATTTTTTATATTTTTGTATATTTGTATTAAACAAATAAAAAATAAAAAATAAAAAATGCTTGGGTGTCTGCTTTGGAGGTCTCTGTTGCTTAGGCAGATTTTTATTTAGAGTCTCCGAGTATGTTTTTGTGTGTTTATGTGTTTGGTTTGCTGTCGTGGTAGGTCTATGTGAGACTGGAATTGTAGTGAGTGTGGTTTCCTTCTCCTCCTGACTGGTTACGCCAGTACTGAGTTGAGAGAGCTTAGCCTCCAGTTTGGCTATATTGTTGCATCTCTCACATGTGTTGGAATTTGTTGGGAGGAGGAGAGGGTTGTCTGTGTACATGAGGCAGTTGTAACATTGCCTCAAGATTCCCAGATTCACCAGCTGGACCGGAGAGGAGATTGACAACTGACCTTTGGACATGCTAGAATAGTATTGGGAATTCCTTTATAATTGAAAAAAGGGCCAATGGGGAACAAGGTACTCAAGGGGAGTTTGTGAGGGTGTAGTGCTTTTAATTTTTTAGTGCTGACTTAGTGAGCAAGTGCCAGGTAACTTAAATGCAATGTGTTACAGGTAACTTAAATGCAAAAACGACAAACAGTAACTTCCTTTCAAGTGAAACAAGGAAATAAGTACAGTAAGCAATGCAGATATCACTAGGGATCCACAGAAGCGCTGAAAAGCGCTTTAGGTGGAATTAGCGTTTCAGGGAAATAACAAGCAAACAAACAACAAGCATACAAACAAAGCTAGATTCAGCAGGCCTGGATCTAGCCTATGCTACAGCAAACAAGGTGTATCAGTTTCAGTAAGAAACAGTTAAAATATGCAGGCACTATAAGCCCAAGTGCTTAATCCAGAAGACTTACAATGATAGCTACACTTTAATCAAGTTACTACTAAGCAGTAATAAATACAATTGAATACTTTAAAGAATGCCTGGATTAGTGCTCAAGTTATACAAACAAAGCTAGATTTAGCAGGCCTGGATCTAGTCTATGCTACAGCAAACAAGGTGTACCAATTTCAGTAAAAAGCAGTTCAAATATGCAGGCACTATAAGCCTTTAACCAGAAATTCCCAGATCAGAAGGGCAGAGTCCAGCCTCTCCTCCCACAAGAGTGCAGACCACGGACCCTCTTAATGTAAAATAACTGGCCTGAAGCCCAAGTGTTTAAACCAGAATTAATACACTTTTAGAATAACAGACACTGAGCCCTCAATCAGCAGTTCCCAACTTAGAAGGATGTAAGCTACCTGTTCTGCCACTACAGTGGAGACCACAAACCTTCGTAATGTAAAACAACTGGTCTGAAGCCCAAGTGTTTAAACTAAAAGGCTTAGAATGAGTTACACCAAGCAGTAATAAATACAATTGAGTACTTTTAAGATGACACAAAAGCAAAATAAAGTAGGAAGAAACACAAATACAGTAAAAGCAGATATATATATTTTTTTTTTGGAAAAGAGAGAAAGGAAAGAGAGAAAGGAGTAGCAGAAACAAAGCTGATTGGCCTTCTCAAATGTTCTCCCTGTACTGGGTAGAATGAGGTAATGACACTAGACTGGGAGGAGGGTCCCAGATCAAATTTACACTAGGGGCAGGCAACTGCAAAGCCACCAATACTAACAGGGAGGGAGGGTGGGAAACAAACTGCAGAAATGTTTCTCACAGCTGAAAAGCAGCAGTGAGCCTTTAAATGAAAACAGCTAAAGGAGCCTCTAGAAAAAAGAGTTTAACTGCAACAAGTTATCAGAAACAAACAACCCAACAGATGCGTAATAAAAGTGGACAATTTCCAGTTAATACCTCACGCACAGTGAAACTAGCTAGAAAAATACACAGTACACAAAGTGCTATAAATAACAAAAAAATAAAGAATAAAATAAACAAAAAACAGGATACTTAATTTTATATATTATAGCTCCGAGTTTCCTCAGTGTCTTTCCTTCGATCAGTTCAGTGTGAAATGGCAGAACACTCAAAACTGAAATTGTTAGGTAACAGAAAGTTGAAACCTGAGACAGCTTTTAAGAAAGAAATCGCAATTTCTGGATTTAAACAAGATTCTTTTCAGTTTTAGCTTGAACCCAAGCATGCGGAATACATTTATGATGAATAGATTAGTTGCTAAGATGTTTCCTAAAAATGGAGCTGAAATTAAGTAGTTATCCAAGTATGGAAAAAATGGATGTGTTGAAATTTGCAAAAGGCTATGATTGGGGCTAAGTACTTTGTGAAAACTCTTGAATATATGTGTGTGAATGAGAGGGAGGATAGAGGAATGGTGAGGATGCAAGGAATAGAGGTGGCGAAGGTGGATGAGTTTAGATACTTGGGATCAGTAGTTCAGAGTAATGGTGAGTGTGGAAGAGAGGTGAAGAAGAGAGTACAGGCAGGATGGATTGGGTGGAAAAGAGTGTCAGGAGTGATTTGTGACAGATGAGTACCAGTAAAAGTGAAAGGGAAGGTTTACAAGAGGTTAGTGAGACCAGCTATGTTATATGGGTTGGAGACAGCGACATTGACAAAAAGGCAGGAGTTAGAGCTGGATGTAGCAGAGTTAAAGATGTTAAGATTAGCACTGGCTGTGACGAGGGTGGACAGGATTAGGAATAAGTATATTAGAGGGTCAGCCCAGGTTGGAAGGTTTGGAGACAAAGCCAGAGAGGCAAGATTTCATTGGTTTGGACATGTGGAGTATATTGGGAAAAAGATGCTAAGGATGAAGCTGCCAGGTAACAGGAAAAGAGGAAGGCCTAAGATAAGGTTTATGGATGTGGTGAGAGGGGACATGCAGGTGGTTGGTGTCACAGAGCAAGATGCAGAGGACAGGAAGAAATGGAAACAGATGATCCGCTGTGGCGAGCCCTAATGGGAACAGCCGAAAGAAGATGATGATGACTTTGTGAGAACTCTTGGGGCATTTGAAAGTCCAAATGGTAAAGATATAAACTGAAAGTGCAATCCCAAGGCAAAGAGTCTTAGGTAATGCCTGTGCAGCCTGTGGACTGAGATGTGCAAGTAGGCAACTTTTAAGTGTAGGGTTACTAGAAAAGCCTTGGGAAACAAAAGGGGGAAAGGAGTTAGTAAAGCAAAAATCCTGAATTTTTGGGACAAAGCAAAAGTGTCTAGTTTTGAAAAGTCCAACAATGATCTCCATCTACCTTTCTTTCTGGAAACCAGAAATATTCTGGAATAAAAACCTTTGCCTTTTGTGATGGAGGTGCTGGTTCTCTTACTCCTTGGGGAAAGCAAATGTGATAGAACAATTGTAAGCAGATGTGTCTCATTTTTTGGATAATGACGGATCCTTGACAGACCTAGAAGTGATGCCCAATGAAGTCTGCAACCATCCTTGACTTTTTTTTAGAACCCAAGCATCTGAAGTTATCTTTTTTCAGAAATTAAGGCAGCAGGGAAGATTGTCAGCAATTTAGAGCTCGGCTGGGTTGGGGGGGGGGGTAGCATATATAGTCACTGCCATTTCTTCTTGTTGTTCAGATGTTTTTTTGCTGAGGGGGCTTTAAAGGAATTTTGAGAAACAGGGCTGGAGGAAGAAGGATAATTTCTTTGATATGTAGGAATAAAAGATAAAAATGCTGTTTTACTCCTTGATCAACTTAACCCTTTCTTCCAGTTTCTTTAGTACCCCTGCAGAAGAATTTCCAAACAAAAGAATTTTGTACAGAGCTGCATAAAACAACTGAATTTTAACATCATGAGTGAAATTCTGTATTATTATCCATGCATTTTTACTCATTACAGTACCAGTAGCAGTAGCTCCAGAAACACCATCTAGTACATCATAACCACTCTTAATAGTATGCTTAGTGACCTTTGAGGCAAAGTATAACTTATGTAAAAGGAAGGTTTAGTGTCATAGTTAGGAAGTGAGGCTAAGATTTGCCGCATGTTAGCAAAAATAGATAAAAAATATTTGTGCATATTATTCTGGCAATTAATCTGTCTAAATGGCAGAGTGGAGGTTGTATAGACCTTCATCTAAATCTAGCAAAAGAATGACTATCTTTAATATTTGGGACAGGGTTAAAAGTAGAAAAGGCCTTAAGATGGTTTACTATTGAAATTGCGAAGTGCCTGCAGTTGAACAGCATGTGTTCGAAAGGCACTTTTCCAGTGGGCAGAATGCTGAACCAGAAAACATCGACTACACTACAGTGAATGGGTAGTGTAGTTCATTTATCTAAGTTCAGCATTCTGAGTGGAGATTGTGGTTCAGTAAAGAAGAGAGACTTAACCCATTTCCTCACTGTAGTGCGATCTCGGAGTTGGTATATATAATTTGCAGGCGGTTTGGGGATGCAGCCCTCACGTGGGGGGTGCAGGGGGGCTTGCCCCCTGCAAAATAATGAAAGAAATGTACCGTTGACTGTAGAGTGTAATGGTTTGTTAAGGTGCATAGTATGGGTGACTGATATCACCTCCTGTTCTGTCGAATACATTGAACTATGGGAGTCGATGTATTTATTTTCGACTTGACTGCTTTTTCGACAGTACTTATTCAACATTACAGGTCAATATCATGACTGATCGACCAATGCAGTTTCGTAATTTCAATAGTAAACCCTTTAGGACATGCGTCCACACATCCATAGAAATAATAGCAGTATCTGCAAAAGAATTTCTATACAGGGATGTATGTGTGTCAGGCTCTCTGTCAAATCTGTCAGGTTTTAGGGGCAGGGAGTTAGAAATCAGGAGAAACAGAGGCAGAAGCAAATGCATCATACAAGGCTCCTAAAACTAGAGGAATGGCTACTGATTAATGGGACTTCACACCTAATAATTCATTATATATCTTCTGCGATTCTGACACTTCTGATTCTTTCCATTTAAAATATTTCCTACTTTTTGAAACTGTATCCCCAAAAGAAATGATATTATTTGGGAAGTCTGAGCACAGAGAATCTTGTTTCTGACTCACAAGGAGTAGGGGAGGATAATTGGGAGGTGTAGTCCAAGCCATCAAGACCTGAATCAGAAAATAATTCTTCATCTGAGGAAGAATAGGATCTCTTATTTAACTAGGGTAGAAACTGGAAGGGAAGGCTGAAAAGACTGGATTGCATTAAACTGGATGTAGGCAAAACTATACCAGTCTTCTTGAGAAGTTTCTGGGTAGAAAGAGTTGAAACTGTTTTGTCATCCAAATCCTGTTTTTAGGAGTTTCTGACCTTAACATTTTAGGAGGGGAGCCCAAAAGCCTGACCTCTATTAAAATCTGGTGGCATCCTCCCTCATCAATTCCTGGTAAATACTTCTCTCAACCTCAGAAATGATGATCCTAGGTTCTCCCTTCTTGGTTGAAGCCTAGGTTACTATCCGTACAGATGTGTTTAGATCTCAGGCCATAGTGTCCTCCTCAGGAAACATGCTAGTGGTACCAGGAGAAACAGACTGATGCTCCAAGAGTTATGAAAGCACCTCAGTAGAGACATTATACCCAGGCCACAAAACACAGGGCAATGACCAGTATTCCTTGTAAAACACACCAAGAAAATGAAAGCAAACCGTCCAACAAACGAACAGCTGCAGAAAGCAAAGTTTCAACCTCTTCACTTAAAAATGTTGTATTGTCGCTTCTATAGTAGTAATAGTTCATCCACTTGATAAAATCAATGAGCCTTTTATTTAATAAATAATAAATAAATGTGAAGCGAAACCAAATGTGACAACCAATGAGACCAAGTTGCCACTTTGCTTGTCTTTGTTAGATCACCCCTTCCATGAAAATGTAGGAGAACTGTTTCTGGCCCTATAGGGTATTCTCCACTATGGCCTCCTGGGCGTTGTTAAATATCTGACGATTACGTATTACTGTTGCTGTCTATACAACTTGCAAAATTCCACTGCCTTTAGCCACTGTTCAACAGATCCTTCTAATTTATCCTTGTATACATCTTTCACCATCTTCATGTTTTTCCTCCCTGGGAGATGTCTGCTGAAACAGATTCAGTTGCCATGGTCTTGCATACCTACTGTTTAAGGCACTTATTCTCAAGTAAAAAAATTAAAGATTTTTGTCTACTTCTTCAGGTTTTAGGAGTAAAAGAAAGGCAAAATATGACAGGACTTAGCATTGCATTGATCCCCCAAACAAAAAAGGACAAGAGGTATGGGATTCCTTGTAGGGAGTCTGTCTACCACACAAACATTTACCCCTCGACAGACATAAGCAAATTTTGAGTTAAATTTTCTTCACAAAAGGGAAGGTTCCCCACTTGAGATACTTATCTGCCCAAAATTATTGCTGAAGCTGACTATTTAAACTCATAACACTGAAATGACAAGAAGTCTGCTTAAGCATACAAATATCAAGAAAGTTCTGACTTTTTATACATATGTACATCACTGTTATACCAGAATGTCTCTCTCATGTTAACAGTAGACATACAGTATACATAGAAGAATCACAAAGCTTTGTAGAGAGGCTGGACTTCTGATCATATGTCTCATGTATTTATGGCTACTGCAACAGTGATCTAATGAAGAACTTTCTACTTTTCACCCTTAATGGTCTCCGGGACTTGGGGTTCTTGTTAAACCTTCCAAAGTCCAGCCAGACTCACAGTTTACCCTAGGTTTTCCTGAGTGGACACCCAAGGCACATGCTTAGCCATGGTCTTACTACACAGAAATGTAACATTCCTATGGGAGTCTTCCTGCAGCACTTCTAGTATGAGTATGACTGCAAGAGAATTTCTCAGAACCCTAATTTCATGTTTGTAATTATTCTACTTGTGCCCCTAGCAAAATTTCATATACAGAAAATCCAGTGATGCCTAAAAAATCTGAGGGAGTAGTACATAGACTCCCTAGAGAAAGTGTTACTAGTCATATCATGCAGTAAGAAAGAATTGAATATTTGATTTCCCTTTCAGCACTGTCCACATAACCAGGATCTAACCAGAATCTAACTTCAGATGTGTCAGACAAAGCTTGAGGTGTGTGTGTCTGGGGGGGTGGGGGGGCACACCTGCAACCTCAAGGTGCAGATTGTCTGTGGTCTGTGGGAATCCCAGCCAGTGGAAGGAACAACTCAGCAATAAAGAAATGACAGTTGGTCTAGCGCTCAAACCCTTAAGATCAGTCTAGACATTAGGAATCATGCACTTGACCGTAGACATCACCAGAGTTATGAGGCATAAAAATAAAAGACGGCCCACTCATGCCGACCTGTGCAGGCTAGCCATGCAAGCCTGAGATTTAGCCACAAAACAACAAATAGGTCTGCAGACATTATATATTTACATAATGTATGTGTATGTGTATATATGTCAGACAGGAGACACAATGAACAGATAATTAACTAACAGCCATAAGTGACACATAGATAAATCTATCTGCAGAAGGGAGGAAAGTATTGATGTTAGATCTTTACACTTCCATGAAGAAAAAATAAGTTTCCAAAATTCTGCACATTGCTACCTTGTGAAAAGGAATGGAGAAGTTAGTGCCTTGTCCTTTCTTTGCAAAGATTTTTTTTTTATGTTTACCACTAAATTCCTGTGCTGCCCAAGGTACTGGAGAAGAGAAGAGCTCAATAAATGAGAAAAGTTGAACTTCTGGCTACAAAAATATTCCTTCTACCTAACTGCTAGCACAGAATCCTTGGTTAAGGATACCATTCAAGTCTTCATAATTCCTTCCCTGGTTACAAACGTGTAGTTAATACAAGTCCAGGAAACACAGTAAGAGGAAGAGGAACTTTTATACAGTAGAGTTCTTTTTAAAAAATAAGAAATATATGTCTCCCTATTGAAATGTCATCACTCAAAACGCCCAGTGCAAAAAATCTGAAAAAAAACCCACCAAAAAGCAATTGAAAGCGAATCTCAAAAACGGTTCTTGTCCTTAAAACTTCTTTTTGCAGGGGGTACAAGTCCCCCTGTACCCCCCACACCCTAGAACTTATATATACCAACTCCATGATTACCATACCTCAGAGAGAAAAAGGAGTATTACACAAAATGGCATCTCAGACTTGGTATATATAAGTAATTTTTTTCAGATATTTTTTTTTCAGATATTCAGTGTGCATTTCATGACTCACTGTCAGTGGGCTCAGATTTCAAATGGTTACTGAAATATCTTAAAAGACTGGTAATCCACATTCAGCCATGGGTGGTGCAGAAATTATCCATTCCCAGTGAGATGTACCTACTAAGCCTTGGGCAAGTGGGTAAAGTGCAGCAGTTTTGGATAACTCTTGCATCAACCATGGTTAGTGGTGATTAATTGTGTACAACTCTGGTGAGTGCCCCATACAGCAATATTCCCAGCTGCATTCTGTCATTGTAGTACAGATGATTATCATTCTCATCAGACTTTCTTATGTTGTTCCTCATCATTCCTAGCCTTTGTAACAGGTATGACAATGGGTTACTGCATAAATATCAGGATTTCTTGTTCTTCATCCTCTATTTCAGATGCCATCTAACTGCTGTGTTCAGCTCAGTCTTACAGTTTTTGCCTGCACACATTTTGACAGTTTCAGACATAGAACTCACTGTGATGCCCTACCACTTCTGGGCCAGTAATCAAGGAGCCTCAATCCTCACCACTGGCACCAGTGGGGGATGTTCTCTGAGAGGATAACAGGTACACACAGTGTATCTCTAGATGCAGCTCTCTGCATCAAGCACAATCAAGCACAATTTGCCTTAAGAGCACACGGGGAACACAATCAGTCTGGGGCTGGTTTCTCCCTCTTTCTCCATATCCCCAGTAAGACTCGCCGCTGTCACAGCTATAGAGTTGAGATCTCAGTTGTGTGTCCAAGCCAAGACCTCCAGCACCCTCTCTGTCCAACCAGTGCTTCATGTCCCTGCCCAAGTAGCTGACACACACACACTCCTGGAGGTTTCATTTACACACACACACATACACACACACGCACACACACACACACACACACACACACACACACAGACACACACACACACACACACACACACACACACACACACACACACACACACACACACAAACACACACACACACACACACACACACACACACACACACACACACACATACACACACACACACACACACCTGGGAAAGGCTGGCGCAGGTTTACTAGCTATGCCCTTTCTGTCCAGAGAATAAGGTAGTTGTGACTGCTACCAGACACTCCTGCCAGCTACCTTAAGACTCTTCTAAGGGTACCCAATATACTGATTGAAATTAATATTAATAGAAATGGTAGTTTGACCAAGAGCAAGGCTATTAGGAGTGGCCCACACAGTGTCACCAAACAAATATGCAAGTACTTTCAAAACCTAAATATCTCTACAAAGATCAGCCACAATGAAATGTTTAAATGTATTTAATAATAAATAATAAAGAACCAGAAAATACTAAGTATATATTCACAGTGACATCAGAGTTCAAATCACAGGAAATATTTAAAATAACATTGAAGGACAGGCTCAGACAAATAAAGAAAAACATCATCTAAGCTAAGTTTCACTGTATTCCTGACTGAATCTAAGAGAATTACTATTCCCTAATAACTTACTTAATAGAGTAAAGCAGATGATATGGTGAATAGTCCTTCTTATTGCCAGGCCCAAGACAGAATACAAAATGCCCAGTCTCACTAAGATACTTCTCAAAATAATATATAACATATTACTTCTATGATGCAGAATGACATTACTTCTGGTCATCTGACTTCTAGGTTCTCCTGCAAACCCCCATTGCTGGAAGTTGGCAGGATTTCGCACCTACCTGTAAAAATATACACATAAGGGCTTTTGCTCATATCTGTGGCAGGTTCTAGATGTCATGAAACAATTTCATACCTCCATGCTTCCAGAGTAGAAATTAGTTCACCCCAAAAATAATGCAGAAAGCTTCCTAGTACAGACTTTGTGTCCCTGGCTGCATCAAAATCTGTGAGACAGCATCTTTATGGCCTAGACTATAACGTGATTTAATTTCAGATATATTTTAAAGTTTGCTGGACAGAGGTTAACCTACTGATTTCTAGTTTCCTCTGTTAAAACATATACATTTAAACAGTTATAATAGTGCATGTACATTTCTGATCTCTCCAGTAGGCCACACTGTGGATGCATTTCATACACAAGCACTTTACAAATACCTTTTCAAAACAAATGTCTTTACAAGTCAGTTTGGTATACACATGGCATACAGTTGTAAGATATTTGTAAAACCAGCAACTTGTATAAATCAGTTTGATATTCACAAATGACATATAATTATTTACAAAATTCCAGCTAGCTATGCTGGCAATACCCCCTATTGTTACACTCACCATAAAATTCAACACCTTCATGTTGATGTGATGTTCATCAATGCATTCTAGCTAAAATGAAAGCCAGGAAATGTCTACTGTCCAAATACATTCATTACAGTAGCGTTGTCGCCTCACAGTAAGATGTTGTCCTTTTCGATTCTCAGCTAGAGCGTCTTCTGTGTGGAGACATGCGTGAATGGGCGTACCTTAGTTGAAGGTTGTGTGTCAGGGCCAGCAACTCGGCATGTAAAAATCTACTGCCAATTATTAGCAGACTGGAGTTCCGCTGTGGTGATCCCTTACCGGGAAAAGCCAAAAGACACAACAACAACAGTATGTGGTTGGACTTAATCTAAATAATATGTGTAAGGGGGTGGATAAAAAGGGAAGAGTGAAGTCCTCCTCAGTACTATTTATTGTGTATTTAAAATACTTTATAAGTGTAAGTTAATGATAGGCATTCTCTGATTCTCTCGAGTTGGGCCTTGTATCAACCAGTTGACGATATCAACAGCAGATTAGCCCATTAGATTATCGTATTGTCAGCCATGTATTAAGGAACCTTAAAACAAACATCAACCATCTCCACTTTTTTTTTTTTGCTTATCTTCTTTTCCCAGTCAGTACTAAAGGACTCACAAAAAGACTGCATGATTTCTTTTTCTTTTAATGTCAGTCTAAATGTGTAGACTTCCTAATTTTGAGATATGATTGCTGAATCAGTTGTAGTGCAATGATTTGGGCTCTTTACTCATCCTTTGACAAAAAAACGCTGCCCTATATTTCTAATAATTTATTGTCTATGTACATGGTGAGTATAATACCACCTCATTTGTCAGTCTCCCTATACAAATGTCAACACATAACTTGTAGAACATTTCCAGTTGAGGGGGAGTCTGTACCCTTCCTTGTTTTCATACACTGTCTTTCTGAGCTTTTCTCTTTCTTCTCCACACATCATCTTGGATTCAGCCAGGCTTGCAACTCTTTCAGTTTGTTTCTTGACATTCAGATAATTAGGTGATGTGCTCTTAAGTTTGTAGGGTATATTGTTGTCCATTGTTTCAAGCATTTTGTGTTGCCTAATGAAACATTGTGTAAGCAAACACATCATCTGCATTGGAATGTCACAGATATTTACTTTATCCTGTTTAAACATGACAGTTTGTTGCTGCTGCCTGTTAATGGAAATGTTAGCCCTAATTTTTAGTTAGAACTTTTTTGAAATTAATGGTAGGTTATATCATCAAGTCAATGGTGTAGCGATGGGTGCAACAATGACCCCCAGCTATGCCATTGTTTTTATGTATGGGTGGGAAAGGTGCAATATTTTTTAAAAGCATTTATTTGAAATGTATTATTTTCTTTTAGCGCTTTCTTGATGATGCCTCCTTTGTCTAGAGAGGTGGTGTGGATTTTTTGTGTGAATTTTTGCATTTAAATGGTGTGAGTTCTTTTTTGACGTTTACATCTAATTATAGTAACAGTAATGTCAATTATTTAGATTTGACTGTTTATAAAGAGAGAGATAGATTAATGACTACTATTTATAAAGAAGATGTCCAAAACAATGCTTATTTACATGAGAGTACACATCCCGAGAAAACTAAAATTAGTATTGTGAAAGGGCAATCAATGAGAGTACAGGAATTGACAGAGAAAGACAGGCCCCGGCATTCACAAATGAACAGTGTAGCCACTTCTGCATGAAAAATGGCCGCCTAGCGATCCAGGTATGTGCCATTTTGACATCCACGAGTGCTCTAACACTCTTCCTCCACGGAAACCCATGCAGGATGCTAATCACCTCATTTGCTGGAGAAAACCATGCTAATGAGGTGAATTAGCAAATCACCAACCTGCCGGGGCTCCGTGCAGGAACAGTGTTAGCTGCAGAAATGTATTTGGTTACTAACTGAATACATTTCTGCAAAAAAACACAACAGAGGCATGTCAGCTCTCAATAAAGCATGTATTAGAGCAGTTATGCATGTCAATGGCCAAATATATGGCTATTGGCATGCAAAACCGCTCCACATGTATAAAAAAAGAAACTTTTATTTTTGTTGGCAGATCTCGGCCATGGCATGTATGGAAAGTGGCACACAAATGGGAGGTGCAGGAAAGTAAAAAAAAAGGAGGGAAACATGACTGTTATGGAAAACAGCATTCTGCCATTATAGTCAGTGGCATACAGAAAGTAAACAATGGCAGGGAACAGTGGTTGCTAAGGAGGAAGGCTCGTGTGTTGTGCAGTAACTAGGGATTAAGGCAGTGGGGTATGTTAATTAGGGGACTTATACTGAATCACAAATTTCTTCTGTCACACTGCACCTAACCGTGTAGGTGCTCTAACACCACCATGTAGACACTAGGAGCAACTAACTTGAAAAGGGGGTGTGTCGTGCTTGCTTTAATCATAATAGAACTCTGTTGGCTGGGTTGGTGCTTAGCTAAGCACAGCTAAGCGAGGGTGTGTCTGAGGCTGTATAGTCTTATTCCATGAGCTGAGGAGCATGTTCACGGCCAGGGGAGGGCCATTTCTTGCTGTTTACACTAGCTAAATGGGTCTGGGTGGTGCACCGGGGATTAAACAGGAAGGACATAGGAAAAGTAATAGGAAGTAGAAGAACAAGAGAAATACAGTACAAACAGCAATATGGGATACTGCAACACACAATGGGCCATTGAAATCACTCATTAATACAGCTGGCAGGTGGCTGCTTAGCTAAAAATTGGAGGAGATATAAAAAAATAAAAATAAAGGGCAACAGCACAATAAAGGAGAAATGAAGTAGAAATCACTGATATGGGACACTTGCAACTCACAATGGGCCATGCAAAGCACACGATAATACAGCTGGCAGGTGGCTGCATAGCTGAAAGTGGGAGGAGATGTAAGTAAAAAGTAATTAAAAAAAGGCAGCAGCAGAATAAAGGCAAACATGAACAAATTACCACTAATGCCTCAAACACTCACAGTGGCCAATTCAAAGCCATGAGTAATATGGCTGGCAGCTGGAATGTATCATAGACCCAATCACACAGGCAGTAATTGCAGCTCACCACCATAAAGTATGCAAACACCCCTCAGTCTGGTTTCTTCCACAAACTCTGCACCTTTGGAGTAAACCTGGGAATTTCAACTGACAGAATGCTAGGGGCTGCCATCGCTTTGATATATCAGTATGTGCTGGAGGCTGACGGTGGTGAGGAGGATAATGCTGACAACCGCCCCAGAATCAGGAGGAGGAGAAGAGTGTTCAGAACCAAGGTAGCCTACCAGGGGCTACATGACCTGGAGATAGCAGAATGCTACAGGGTGGACAGGGACATACTGCAGCAAACTGTGGAGTTGTGCCGGCCTCACCTCACATCCAGGTCAAACAGAGGGGAAACCCATCCCAGTGGATACTAAGGTATGTGTAGCCCTAAGAATACTAGCTACAGGTATGTTCCAAAGACCTACTGGGGATATCACGGGGGTGTCACAGGCATCTGCATCCAGAGTACTCCACCAGTTCCTGGATGCCATGCTACCAGATGCCTGTGACCACATATACTTACCCAACACCTGTGAGGAATTGATCAGCAATATGCATCTCTTCCACCATCTAGCTGAATACCTGG